>NC_045976.1:43486813-43496813 GCF_010909765.2 Amblyraja radiata
CTTTCCATGCATCAATATAAAAATTCCAAGCTGACATTTCTTTGCGTGCGACATAGCCTCAGTGTTGCCTGGGGCCGGGAGGCTGAGGTCCACAGGGATATGCTGCCACTACTTGCTCACTGGACATGACTGTAGATCAGTGCATGCTCCTTTAACATAGTGACCTCACCACTACTAACCACTCCCCATTATCTTCAGTATAACTGTAGCCTCCCCACCTCTCGCTCTCTCTCTAGCTCCAGTGACAGGCCACGGACAGCTAGGGCACAGTGTGTGTATTATAACAATGTTTGTAATAAACTAGTAGTGAAGACATCGCGTGTTTGACGAGTCTTTACAATGACCACACTGGCATCGTCACCAGCTACTGGTGATAGTGACTATTGTCCAAAGGCCACCATGTTCCGGCGAGGACCAGCCAAGGCTTTTGCCACAAGTTCATGTCATAGGCCATTCGGCCCATCAAGTCTTCTCCGCCATTCAATCGTGGCTGATCTATCTCTCCCTCCAGTTGCACTTACCCCCATCATCACCAAGTGCTTCGAGAGGCTGGTCCTGGCACACCTCAAAAGCTGCCTACCCCCCACACTGGATCCCTATCAGTTTGCCTACCGCAAGAACAGGAGTACGGAGGATGCCATCTCAACGGCGCTTCACTCCGCCCTCTCCCACCTCGACAACAGAGACACTTACGTAAGAATGCTGCTCATCGATTACAGCTCAGCATTCAACACCATTATACCCTCTAAACTGATCACCAAACTCGGTGACCTGGGCATCGACCCCTCCCTCTGCAACTGGATACTGGACTTTCTAACCAACAGACCACAGTCTGTTAGGTTAGACAAGCACACCTCTTCAACCCTCACCCTGAACACCGGCGTTCCACAGGGCTGTGTGCTGAGCCCCCTCCTCTACTCCCTCTTCACCTATGACTGCACACCTGTACATGGTACTAACACCATCATCAAGTATGCAGATGATGCAATGGTGATTGGCCTCATCAGCAACAACGATGAGTCGGCCTACAGGGAGGAGGTCCAGCACTTAGCAGCATGGTGCGCTGACAACAACCTGGCCCTTAACTCCAAGAAGACCAAGGAGCTTATTGTAGACTTCAGGAAGTCCAGGGGCGGCACGCACACCCCCATCCACATCAACGGGACGGAGGTGGAACGTGTTTCTAGCTTCAGGTTCCTGGGTGTTAACATCTAAGCAGCCCTAAGACTTTTGCCTCCATCACAGTGAGGAGATGTTGGGAGGACTCACTGTGGTGGATGTTAATATATGTTTATTGTTGTTTTTTATTGTATTGTATTATATGTATGACTGCTTAAATTTCGTTCAGACTTCGGTCTGGATGACAAATAAAAGGCTATTCTATCTATTCTATTCTATCTCCGATGACCTCTCTTGGACCCACAATACCTCAACTCTGATCAAGAAGGCTCACCAGCGTCTCTTCTTCCTGAGGAGACTGAAGAAGGTCCATCTGTCTCCTCAGATCCTGGTGAACTTCTACCGCTGCACCATCGAGAGCATCCTTACCAACTGCATCACAGTATGGTATGGCAACTGCTCTGTCTCCGACCGGAAGGCATTGCAGAGGGTGGTGAAAACTGCTCAACGCATCACCGGTTCCTCGCTCCCCTCCATTGAGTCTGTCCAAAGCAAGCGTTGTCTGCGGAGGGCGCTCAGCATCGCCAAGGACTGCTCTCACCCCAACCATGGACTGTTTACCCTCCTACCATCCGGGAGACGCTACAGGTCTCTCCGTTGCCGGACCAGTAGGTCCAGGAACAGCTTCTTCCCGGCGGCTGTCACTCTACTCAACAACGTACCTCGGTGACTGCCAATCACCCACCCCCCCAGACACTCCTCCCACAGGAAAAACACTATGTCTGTATATATGCTAATGTAAATATTTATTCAAATCATTTGCTATGTCGCTCTTCCAGGGAGATGCTAAATGCATTTCGTTGTCTCTGTATTGTACACTGACAATGACAATTAAAGTTGAATCTGAATCTCCTAACCCAATTCTCCTGCCTTCTCCCCATAACCTCTGACACCCGTACTGATCAAGAATCTATCTATCTCTGCCTTAAAAATATCCACTGACTTGTGGCCTCCACAGATTCACCACCCTCTGACCAAAGAAATTCCTCCTCATCTCCTTTGTTAAAGAACGTCCTTTAATTCTGAGGCTGTGCCACCTGGTTAGACTCTCCCACTTTGGCCTTCGTCAGTCTGAATATTGAGTATAGAAGTTGGAAGGTCATGTTGAATTTGTATAAGTCATTGGTGAGACCGCATTTAGAGTCTTGTGTTCAGTTCTGGGCACCGTGTTATAGGAAAGATGTTGGAAAGGGTACAGAGGTGATTTACGAGGGTGTTGCCAGGACTTGAGGGTCTGAGCTACAGGGAGAGGTTGAGCAGGCTGGGTCTCTATTCCTTGGAGCGCAGGAGGATGAGGGGTGATCTTATAGAGGTGTACAAAATCATGAGAGGAATATATCGGGTAGACGCACAGAGTCTCTTGCCCAGAGTAGGGGAATCGAGGACCAGAGGACATAGGTTCAAGGTGAAGGGGAAAAGATTTAATAGGAATCTGAGGGGTAACTTTTTCACACAGAGGGTGGTGGGTGTATGGAACAAGCTGCTAGAGGAGGTAGTTGAGGCTGGGACTATCCCAACGTTAAATGAACATTTGGACAGGTACATGGATAGGACAGGTTTTGAGGGATATGGGCCAAACGCGGGCAGGTGGAGCTAGTGTAGATGGGGCATGTTGGTCGGTGTGGGCAAGTAGGGCCGAAGGGCCTGTTTCCACGCTGCATGTGGGGTGGGTGGGGGGTCGGGGGTGGGGGGGGAGGTGCTTTAGGGGCACTGCTTCTCGGTAGCTGTGTGGCTGGGTCTTGGAGGTGAGATGGAGGTCAGACAGATACCACTGAGTGGTCCCACACATTACATTAGACTGTAGAGATACAGCACGGAAACAGGTCCTTCGGCCCATCAAGTCCAGGGCGACCAGAAATTGCCTTGCAGCGTAATTGGAAGCCGAGGTTTGCAAAGTAACGACAACCAAAGCAATTTAAATCAGTCTGTAGAAGGGTCCCTACAAACCTGCACGGCTTTGGAGTGTGGGAGGAAACCGGAGCACCCGGAGAAAACCCACGCAGGTCACAGGGAGAACGTGCAAACTCCGCATGGATGGTTCAGGATGGAACCTGGGTCTCTGAAGCTGTGCGGCAGCAACTCTACCCGCTGCACCACCTGTACCTACCCGAGTGCCAGTGGCTGGAGCGGGCCGTTACACAGCGAGCTGGTTCAGCCGTGTCATTGTCTCACTCCCACAACAGATGGACAAGGCACAACCTCCCTCTGTTAGGCATGTGGTTCCTTATGCAGCATGTTTGTGGCAATATGCTGAGTCAGCAGGCTCCAACTCAACCTGCCTGACACAGTGGCTCACAATCCCCTCGCATGGAACATTCCAGAACCTCAACCAAGTGAAGTGGGTGGCACAGTGGTGCAGCGGGTAGAGCTGCTGCCTCACAGCGCCAGAGACCCGAGTTCCATCCTGACTACGGATGCTGTCTGTACGGAGTTTGCACGTTCTCCCCGTGACCTGCGTGGGTTTTCTCCGGGTGCTCCGGGTTTCCTCCCACACTCCAAAGGCGTGCAGGTTTGTAGGTTAATTGGCTTTGGTAAAATTGTAAATTGTTCCTAGTGTGTGTAGGATAGTGTTAGTGTGCGGGGATCGCTGGTCGGCACGGACTCAGAGGGCCGAATGGCCTGTTCCCACGCTGTATCTCTAAAGTCCACTAGTAGGAGAGTCTAGGACCAGAAGATACACAGAGTGCTGGAATAACTCAGTGGGTCAGGCAGCATCTGTGGAGTGAAGTGCTGACTGGATAGCACGCAACAAAAGGTGAGACAGGGACTGCAATTAGTTCCCACGTCAGGATATTTGTGTCAATACTTGGAATGTGGCAGATCTTTCAGCACCAGGAAAGATGGAGCCTGATTGTTCAAAAAGGATCATATGTGGTTTGCCTTGTACTCCAGACACCTGCCTTCCCCCAACGCCACGGATTCTTGGTCTAGCTGATCCCACCAATGTCCACCAGATGCCCATGGTCTTGTCCCATGGACATCTCCACCAAGCCACGGTGGCGCAGCGGTAGAGTTGCTGCCTCACAGCGCTTGCAGCCCCGGAGACCCAGGTTCGATCCTGACTACGGGTGCTGTCTGTACGGAGTTTGTACGTTCTCCGCGTGACCTGCGTGGGTTTTCTTCGAGATCTTCGGTTTCCTCCCACATTCCACAGACGTGCAGGTTTGTTGGTTGATTGGATTCAGTAAAATTGTAAATTGGCCCTAGTGTGTGTAGGATGGTGCTAGTGTGCGGGGATCGCTGGGCGACACGGACTAAGTGGGCCGAAGGGCCTATTTCTGCGCTGTATCTCACAATCCATAATGGCTGCAGTGAATGAAAACTGATTTACTCGTGGTGCCTTTTGCAATCAGACTTGTGTTAAACTGACTAGGAAAGTAGTGTCTGAGCTCAGCCTGAGTGTCCCGAACCTCACGGGACTCTTCACTGTTCAGTCTATGCAGCTCCAGGGAACCACAGGCCACTGGTCTTGTATCTAGTTACACTTCTGTTCAGTGTGTTAAGTGGCTGAGAACAACATCATCCTTCAAGGTTAATTGGGTCACTCTGCTTGGACAACCCCGAGATGAAAGATTCATCAGTTGTAACGACCGCAACTATTTTATTATTGCTCGGGGTTTCTTTAACCAATCCTCTGTCCATGCTCGGAAGCAGGAAAGCAATCAAGGGCCCAGTCTGAAGAAGGGTCTCGACCCGAAACCTCACCCCCTTCCTTCTCTCCAGAGATGCTGCCTGTCCCGCTGAGTTACTCCGGCACTTTGTGTCTCTTGTCGGTGTAAACCAGCGTCTGCAGTTCCTTCCGACACATAAAAATTATTTAATTTGATGTCGGGCCTTTGGCTGAGGCTTTCTCTAATTGATTAGACCATGCAACAAGTCAATGTTTCCTCTGGATATTGTTTCAATGGCAACACAGATCACTGTCACAGACACAGCCTTGGAACGGAAATAGCTGCTCTATCTTGACTGATGTGGAATGATGCAGAGTCACACAGTGTGGAAACAGGCCCTTCAGCCCATCTTGTCCACACCGACCAACATAAGGCCTCGCACAGGAGACTGGTGATTAAAGTTAGAGCACATGGTATTGGGGGTAGGGTGTTGACATGGATAGAAAATTGGTTGGCAGACAGGAAACAAAGAGTAGGAGTGAACGGGTCCTTTTCAGAATGGCAGGCAGTGGCGAGTGGAGTGCCGCAAGGCTCGGTGTTGGGGCCGCAACTGTTTACCTTGTATATTAATGATTTGGAAGAGGGAATTAGGAGTAACACTAGCAAGTTTGCAGATGACACAAAGCTGGGTGGCAGTGTGAACTGTGAAGAGGATGTTAGGAGGTTGCAGGGTGACCTGGACAGGTTGCGTGAGTGGGCAAATGCGTGGCAGATGTAGTATAATATAGATAAATGTGAGGTTATCCACTTTGGTGGCTCGAAGGGCCGAATGGCCTCCTCCTACACCTATGTTTCTATGTCCCATCTACACTAGTCCAACTTGCCTGCCTTTAGCCCATATCCCGCTAAACCTGTCCTATCCATGTAAGCAAGACGCCCCCATCTACACTCGGCCCACCTGTCCATTTCACTTGTATCCATTCCAAACTACACCTGTGCAGGTGTCTTTTAAATGTTTAAATGAGCCCGTGCCTCAACTATCTCCTCCAGCAGCTCGTTCCATACATCCACCACCCTCTGTGTGGAAAAGGTTGCCCGTCAGGTTCCTATTTAACTTCCCTCCCGCCCGCAGCCTTCGACCCATGTCCTCTGGTCCTCGATTCTCTTTCTCGTTTCACTCGGGCAGCTTAGCCGATGGTAACACTGTAAGAACACATCGGCAGTATTTCTGGCAGTGATCAGAGCGATTGGTCTGAATTACAGCCACACAATTATAAACACTTGGACGGATGATGTATGGGACAGTCACCAGGTCCAGGTGTTCCTGCAAATCACCTTCACCTGGCCCCATAACGCTCCAGTTAAGGAGCTCATTAATTCTCTCAGTTGATTGGGGTCAGGTAGAGAGAGCAGAAGTCAAAGTTTCCCTCACACCGGCAACGATTGAAGAACCTTAAAGACACACGGCACAAGAAGTAGTTTCCACCACTGGATGTTACATATTAAAGACTTTGCCTTCTTATTAAAGACAAAGACTCTCCCTGCCACATTAGTCTCTTCAGCCACAAGTGATGCATCACCCATGGTCACTCATGACCCAGGGGGGCCTGCCTAAAGACTTTGCCTTCTTCACTGGTTGCAATACACTGTCAAATTGATGACCCACACAGTCTCTTGCCCAGAGTCAGCGAATCGAGAACCAGAGGACATAGGTTCAAGGTGAAGGGGAAAAGATTTAATAGGAATCTGAGGGGCAACTTTTCCACACAGAGGGCGGTGGGTGTATGGAACGAGCTGCCGGAGGAGGTAGTTGAGGCTGGGACTATCTCAACGTTTAAGAAACAGTTAGACAGGTATATGAATAGGACAGGTTTGGAGGGATATGGACCAAACACGGGCAGGTGGGGTTAGTGTTGGACGCCACCTATCCATGTTCTCCACAGATGCTGCCTGACCCGCTGAGTTACTCCAGCACTCTGTGAAACGTCACCTATCCATGTTCTCCACAGATGCTGCCTGACCCGCTGAGTTACTCCAGCACTCTGTGAAACGTCACCTATCCATGTTCTCCACAGATGCTGCCTGACCCGCTGAGTTACTCCAGCACTCTGTGAAACGTCACCTATCCATGTTCTCCACAGATGCTGCCTGGCCCGCTGAGTTATGGTGCAGCAGCATCTATGGAGCGAAGGAAATAGGCAACGTTTCGGGCCAAAACCCTTCTGGAAATAGGCAACCTTTCGGGCCGAAACCCGGAAGGGTTTCGACCCGAAACGTTGCCTATTTCCTTAGCTCCATTGATGCTGCCTGACCCGCTGAGTTACTCCAGCACTCTGTGAAACGTCACCTATCCATGTTCCCCACAGATGCTGCCTGACCCGCTGAGTTACTCCAGCACTCTGTGAAACGTCACCTATCCATGTTCTCCACAGATGCTGCCTGACCCGCTGAGTTACTCCAGCACTCTGTGTCTATTTATTGTCTGTTGCCTGCTCATAATAAATTTTTGCTGAAGGAACAAGCCGCCCACAGCTGGAGGTCTCGATGCTTCATCAGGTTCAGTTTGTTCAACGGAAGTCCTTGAGTTTAGAATGTTGAATCTGTGGAACATCAATCACCTTGGACTCAAATTAAGTTGATTCACAATTTCTTTGCCTAAGTGCTCTTAACTTGAGCGATCACTTCAGCAGATAATCAGCATGCACAAGATGGATGTTTCTCTATTTGTGTCTCAAGGACAATTATTGTTCTGCATTCCAACAATGAGAGGTTTAGTTTAGTTTGGTACAGCAGCATGGCACAGTGCCAGAGACCCGGGTTCCACCCCGACTACGGGTGCTGTCTGTACGGAGTTTGTACGTTCTCCCCGTGGCCTGCGTGGGTTTGCTCCGGTTTCCTCCCACACACCAAAGACGTGCAGGTTTGTAGGTTAATTGGTTTCTGTAAAATTGTAAATTGTCCCTAGTGTGTGTAGGATAGAGTTATGCCCCTGTCCCACTTAGGAAACCTGAACGGAAACCTCTGGAGACTTTGTGCCCAACCCAAGGTTTCTATGCAGTTCCCGGAGGTTTTTGTCAGTCTCCCTACCTGCTTCCACTACCTGCAACCTCCGGCAACCACCTGCAACCTCCGGGAACCGCACTGAAACCTTGGGTGGGGCGCAAAGTCTCCAGAGGTTTCCGTTCAGGTTTCCTAAGTGGGACAGGGGCATTAGTGTGCGGGGATCGCTGGTCGGTGCAGACTCAGTGGGCCGAACGTTTAGATAAAGTGTGGAAACAGGCCCTTCGGCCCACCGAGTCCATGCCGACCAACGATCCCTGTGCACTAACACTATCCTACACACACTGGGGACAATTTACAATTTTTTTTACCATAGCCTATTAACCTGGCACAGACAGCACCCGTAGTCGGGACGGAACCCGGGTACCTGGCGCTGTGAGGCAGCAGCTCTACCCGCTGCACCACCGTACCCCCCTATTTCTGGCCACATGTGTTATGTGGGGAAGGATTGATGTTGAGCTGCTGTGTGGAGTGGAGGCTCCAGACTATAAACGAAGCGAGCTTTAGCAAGCAGGGTTCCGTGTATCACTGTAGATTGCACAAGGGGCCCATCTTCCTGCGCACATGTGTTTGTATTTACATGATAATGTTATTAATGGGGGTCCTAGAGTTGTGTAACAATGCCCCCATTAGCTCCCCGCCCGCTGGGTGGATTTGCAGAGCACCAGGGCTGAGTCATTCCCAACATCTGTCCTGAGTTAGTGGCTGTATCCGTCCAAGCACTGGTCGCTCTGCAGTTGTCATCATCATCATTCAGAGATGTAAAATAACAATGTGGAGGCCACTCAGCCCATTATGTCCATGCCAGCCCAGGCCTTTCACCTTTCATCAGTCAGAGTGTTGAGTATAGAAGTTGGGAGGCCATGTTGCATAGAAAATAAGTGCAAGGAGTAGGCCATTCGGCCCTTCGAGCTAGCACCACCATTTAATGTGGTCATGGCTGATCATCCTGAATCAGTACCCCCCCCCCCCCCCCCCCCCCCCCCCCCCCCCGTTCCTGCTTTTTCCCCATATCCCTTGATTCCATTAGCCCGAGGAGCTAAATCTAACTCTCTCTTGAAAACATCCAGTGAATCGGCCTCCACTGCCTTCTGTGCCAGAGAATTCCACAGATTCACAACTCTCTGGGTGAAAATGTTTCTCCTCATCTCAGTCCTAAATGGCCTACCCCTTATTCTTAAACTGTGTGATCCCTGGTTCTGGACTCCCCCAACATTGGGAACATTTTTCCGGCATCTAGCCTGATTTGTGGATGTGTACAAAGGTCATGCTGCAGTTGTATAAGATGTTGGTGAGGCCACATTTACAGTATTGTGTTCAGTTCTGGGCACCCTGTTACAGGAAAGATGTTGTCAAGTTGGAAAGGGTACAGAGAAGATTTACCAGGATGTTGCCAGGACTAGAGGGTGTGAGCTACAGGGAGAGGTTGAGCAGGCTGGGTCTCTATTCCTTGGAGCGCAGGAGGATGAGGGGTGATCTTATAGAGGTGTACAAAATCATGAGGGAAATAGATCAGGTAGATGCACAGAGTCTCTTGCCCAGAGTAGGGGAATCGAGGACCAGAGGACATGGGTTTAAGGTGAAGGGGAAAAGATTTAATTGGAATCTGAGGGGTAACTTTTTCACACAAAGGGCGGTGGGTGTATGGAACGAGCTGCCAGAGGAGGTAGTTGAGGCTGGGACTATCGCAATGTTTAAGAAACAGTTGGACAGGTACATGGATAGGACAGGTTTGGAGGGAAATGGGCCAAATGCAGGGAGGTGGGACTAGTGTAGATGGGGCATGTTGGCCGGTGTGGACGTTAGCTAATTGTCACATTGTTCAAGAGCCTGATGGTTGTTGGGAAGAAGCTGTTCTTGAACCTGGAGGTCACGGTTTTCAGGCTCCTGTACCTTCTTCCCGATGGTAGCAGCGAGATGAGAGCGTGGCCAGGGTGGTGTGGGTCTCTGATGATGCTGGCTGCCTTTTTGAGGCAGCGCCTCCTGTAGATCCCTTCGATGGTGGGGAGGTCAGTACTGTGATGGACCTTCGATGGTGGGGAGGTCAGTACTGCGATGGACCGGGCAGTGTCCAGACCTCTCTGTAGTTCCCTTCATTCCTGTGTGTTTGTGTTGTTGAATAAGGCCGTGATGTAACCAGTCAATACTGT
>NC_045976.1:43501813-43529313 GCF_010909765.2 Amblyraja radiata
AGTGGTAGCTGTGTGGAATGAGCTTCCAGTGAAGGTGGTGGAGGCAGGTTCGTTTTTATCATTTAAAAATAAATTTGATAGTTATATGGATGGGAAAGGAATGGAGGGTTATGGCCTGAGCGCAGGTATATGGGACTAGGGGAGATTATGTGTTCGGCACGGACTAGAAGGGTCGAGATGGCCTGTTTCCGTGCTGTAATTGTTATATGGTTTATATGGTTATAAGTAGGAATTACATTGTCCAGATTTTCATTCTGTCGAGGTGGCAGCAGCTCGCAGGCATTAGTTGTATAAACTTCACCCAAGTTGCAGAAACAAAGTTCAACTGAAAGCTATCAGCTTGTGAAAGGTGTTGTTTCATTTTACCTTCACCACCAGCTGGACTACCTGCTGCCACCGAGTGTGAACTTCTGGTGCTCCTACTGTTGTGACTGAGTGAATGTTATTGCACGCTGACCCACACATCGCTGAAGATCACCTGTTCTGCTGGCCGTCTCACCACACTAGCTTGCTGGCAAGTCGATGGTTTTCAAAAGTTCACCATATCTTGAAGAACTTTTCTCGTTTCTCTGTTTCGTTGGTCAAACTGCAACGGGAAAGGAAGAATAGATCGGGTAGATACCACAACTGCACGCAATACTCGAGATGTGGGTCTAACTCAGAGTTTTATAAAGTTCCAACTTGACTTCCTGACTCTTATACTCACGGCCCGATCGATAATGGCAAGCATACCATTGGCCTGGTGAGTGATGGGTGGATACAGGTGAGGGGAGGGGGTGAATGAAAGTTGGGTGGAATAAGTGGCAAAGGCTGGATGTGGAAAGGAGACAAATGGATACACGGTGGCACAGCGGGTAGAGCTGCTGTCTCACAGCGCCAGAGACCCGGGTTCAACCCTGACTGCACCAAGTTTGTACATTATCCCCGTGACCTGCGTGGGTTTTCTCCGGGTGCTCCGGTTTCCTCCCACACTCCAAGGACGTGCAGGTTTGTACGTTAATTGGCTTTGGTAAAATTGTAAATTGTCCCTAATGTGTGTAGGATAGTGTTAGTGTGCGGGGATCACTGGCCATAAGGCCACAAGGAATAGGAGTAGAATTAGGCCATTCGGCCCAACAAGTCTATTCCCCCATTCAATCATGGCTGATCTATCTCTCCCTCCTAACCCCATTTTCCTGCCTTCTCCCCATAACCCCTTACACCCGTACTAATCAACAATCTATCTATCTCTGCCTTAAAACTATCCACTGACTTTCCCTCCACAGCCGTCTGTTGCAAAGAATTCCACAGATTCACCACCCCCTGACTAAAAATGTATCCTTCCTAAAAGAACGTCCTTTAATTCTGAGGCTATAACCTCTAGTCCTAGACTCTCCCACTAGTGGAAATATCCTCTCCACATCCACACTATCCTACCCTTTCACTATTCTGTAAGTTTCAATGAGGTGTCCCCTCATCCTTCTAAACTCCAGCGAGTACAGGCCCAGTGCCGACAAACGCTCATCATAAGTTAACCCACTCATTCCCGGGATCATTCTTGTCAACCTCCTCTGGACCCTCTCCAGAGCCAGCACATCCATGGCGCAGACTCGGTGGGCTGAAGGGCCTATTTCCACGCTGCATCTCTAAACTAAACAAAAACTGTCACGATGTGGCAATGACAGAAGCAGTGATGAATTATGAATGCAATCACTCCAGCGTTTAGTTGCCGAATGATTCATCATCCCCTGGGTCAAGGATCCAGAGGCAGACGCCTCTCTCGCGCTCTGATTACATATCAACGTAGAATAATTCAAGCCTCAAACACCCCCCCGCCCCCTCCCTCTGAGACACAGACTCATCAAAACCAACTCCATGCCATCCAGGTGTTAATAAACGCACACCTCCAGATTCTGGGACAGTTTCTTCCCAGCTGTTATCAGGCAACTGAACCATCCTACCACAACCAGAGAGCGGTCCTGAACTACTATCTACCTCAATGGTGACCTTCGAACTATCCTTGTCTCGACTTGAAACGTCACCCATTCCTTCTCACCAGAGATGCTGCCTGTCCCATTGAGTTACTCCAGCATTTTGTGTTTATCTTGATCAGACATTGCTGGCTTTACCTTGCACTAAACATTATTCCCTTTATCCTGTATCTGTACACTGTGGACGGCTCGATTGTAATCATGTGTTGTCTTTCCACTGACTGGTTAGCACGCAACAAAAGCTTTTCACTGTACCTCGGTACACGTGACAATATACTGAACTGAAGCAGGCATGTCAATGTGATTCAGTTTGTGTTCTGCATTACTGTTGAGGAATCCCTTCAAACTGTAGATGAGATCTCCGAGCTGGAAGGCGTGCTGTCTCCGTCCGGGCTATGATGTGTGTGTTTGTGCGGATATGGCCGTGAGTGTAAAGGGCTCATTAACAATGTGCATTCTCTGTAGTAAACCAGAGCTGCCAGAGGAAGTGGGAAGGGCAGTGATAATTATAATGTCTAACAGGTATTGAGGCAGGTTCATGGATAGTTGAGTTTAGTTTATTGTCACGTGTACCGTGGTACAGCGGCAAGTTTTAGTTGCATGCTAACCGTGTCTTTCCGCTGACTGGTTAGCGTGCAACAAAAGCCTTTTCACTGTGCTTCGGTTCACGGGACAATAAACTACACTGAACTGAGCTGACTGTATTGGAGAATTGATACGTGGAGGTGTTTGCACACTGCACAAGGTCATAGAAACATAGAAACATAGACAATAGGTGCAGGAGTAGAGGCCATTCGGCCCTTCGAGCCTGCACCGTCATTCAATATGATCATGGCTGATCATCCAACTCAGTATCCTGTACCTGCCTTCTCTCCATACCCCCTGATCCCCTTAGCCACAAGGGCCACATCTAACTCCCTCTTAAATATAGCCAATGAACTGTGGCCTCAACTACCTTCTGTGGCAGAGAATTCCACAGATTCACCATTCTCTGGGTGTGAAAGGTCGCAGACTAGTGGGGCACAGGGAGGCAATAAAATGCAGGGTCTTCTTGTCAAGTCCATATATTAGAATCCAGGATTAGAAGTTGCTCAGCCAGAGCTGAACACACTCTCGGCATCTGCACAATGGTGTCTGTCTTGTGTTTCTTGTGTGTGATGGTGGAAAGATTGGTGGAAACAGGGCCACGAGTGACGTGAACACTCTTCCCTTCACCCCCAAGTGCAGTGTATAAACCCTCTCTACATTGAATGCCACCAGCGCTGGCTGCCAGGGGTGGGGGTGGAGGCAGATACGATAGTGGTGTTTAGACAGGCACGTGGATATGCAGGGAATGGAGGGATACGGATCACGTGCAGGCAGACGAGAGTTGGTCTTGGCATGGTGTACAGCACGGACAATGTGGGCCGAAGGGCCTGTCCCTCCTCTGTACTGTTTTATGTTCTATGGACGTGCAATACTGAAACAAAAACAAGGAATTGCAGATGCTGGTATACAAAAAAAGACACAAATGCTGGAGTAACTCTGCAGCAACATCTCTGGAGAACATGGATCGACGATGTTTTGTGTCAGGACTCGCTGCAATCTGTCTGAAGAAGGGTCCCAACTCGAAACGTCACCTATCCATGTTCTCCACAGATACTCCAGCTGAGTTACTCCAGCACTCTGAGATGATGAAGCTGCTCGTGTAACCAGAGATGCCTGCACACACGTAGCCTCATGGTTTGGCTGAACTCCGGCGTTGGTTTGAGTTCATGCCAACTGCAATATAATTTGATCTAATTATAAAACCCTGGGCAGGAAACTGGCAGGCTCACCAACCTGGCTACAATAGTTTGCATTCTATTTATGCTGTCCGTTAAAGTTAAATAACCATTAGTGATTGACACAGAGACATAGACTCAGCATCTGTGGAGAACATGGATAGGTGACGTTTCACAGAGTGCTGGAGTAACTCAGCGGGTCAGGCAGCATCTGTGGAGAACATGGATAGGTGACGTTTCACAGAGTGCTGGAGTAACTCAGCGGGTCAGGCAGCATCTGTGGAGAACATGAATAGGTGACGTTTCACAGAGTGCTGGAGTAACTCAGCGGGTGCAGCAGCATCTATGGAGCTAAGGAAATAGGCAACGTTTCGGGTCGAAACCCTTCCGGGTTTCGGCCCGAAACGTTGCCTATTTCCAGAAGGGTTTCGGCCCGAAACTTTGCCTATTTCCTTCGCTCCATAGATGCTGCTGCACCATAACTCAGCGGGCCAGGCAGCATCTGTGGAGAACATGGATAGGTGACGTTTCACAGAGTGCTGGAGTAACTCAGCGGGTCAGGCAGCATCTGTGGAGAACATGGATAGGTTAAGAGGAAGAGATAGATCAGCCACGATTGGAAGTGGGGTATAAGCTCTGAACTACAATAGACTATTATTATTATTATTGCACTGTTATTGTTTGTTTTTTGAGTTTTTGTTCTATTATTTATTATGTTTACATATTCCGTTGTGCTGCAGCAGGTAAGAATGTCATTGTTCTATCTGGGACATATGACAATAAAACGCTCGTGACTTGACTCTTGAGTAGACTTGATGGGCCAATTGGTCTAATTCTGCTCCCAGAACCTATGACCTTATGATAGCCGCCCATTGAGGTGGTTGAGGTGAACACAGATGCCCCGAGGGTCCCTCACCAAGGAGGGTGGACAGGGGTGGTCTCACCACCTCCCCCCTCCTACCCAGCTGCCATGGCCAACTAGCCATTGGGGAGCTGGCCCAGGTACCAGGGTCAGGCCAGGGTCAATGTGGGCTTACACCGACTATTGCCGGCAGTCCAGGCTGATGCTACATCTGTTTTGTGTATCCGGTGTGACGGCCTTTGGACATCCCAGCCTCTGCAACACAAGGCATGTTGAATTATTTCCAGCCCTGACCCTCACTCACAACTGGAGCTCAGCAGGAAATAAGCCCCCATGGATCATCTCCAACAGCCTTTGAAGATCTTCATTACTAAAGTAGATGTTATATATTATGAACGTGGCAGTGGTGCTGAGACAGGTTTGAAGTCTCCTGTTCACCGTACACCCCGTCCACCAGCAACCTGCCTCTGGCACTTGTGGCTGACATCAGCTTTATTTCCACTGTATGCATTGGTCTCCTGAGACTGGCCAGTGGATTCAAAGAGGGCAAACGAGGCAAAGAAAGATGTGTAGGGAGGAGCTGCAGATGCCGGTTTTAACCAAAGATAGACACAAAAAGCGAGTAACTCTAACTTCAGGTAGCCCCGGCATTCCCTCTCTCTCTATCCCTCCCCCACCCAAGTCGCACCAGCTTCTCGTTATCACCCATCAAACACCTAACAATGGTACACAAAATTGCTGGGGAAACTCAGCGGGTGCAGCAGCATCTATGGAGCGAAGGAAATAGGCGACGTTTCGGGCCGAAACCCTTCTTCAGACACCTAACACCTAACAATGGCCTGTTTCCTTTATCATCATTACTTTGTGCGTATCTTTCATCCATTGTTCTTTATCTCTCCACATCACCGTCTATGTCTCTCGTTTCCCTTATCCCTAACCAATCTGAAGAAGGGTCTCGACCCCAAACATCACCCATTCCTTCTCTCCAGAGATGCTGCCTGTCCCGCTGAGCTACTCCAGCATGTTGTGTCTATCTCCGGTTTAAACCAGTATTTTAGGAAGTTCCTTGCTAATCTAAATCTTCGTTGACCTCTAGTTCAAACAGTCAATTGGAGTTAGAGTGGTCAGTTCATCAAAGAACGAGTTCCCTCCCCACACTTCCCACAATCTGACAAAGATGTCCGTTGGAGACAGATGGACCCTTGACTCTGCCCGCAGGACCCGTCTAACATGTGTAACTATTTGTTTTTATTATCCGTGGCCTAATTTCTCCTCCACTCTTTTCTCATTTACGGTTGTGTCCCTGTGGTTCAGCCACTAATTGGCCCAGTTTGATAGCTGTTTATACAGGGGAATGGGACACGGGGGAATCTGCACAAAGGAGTATCATCAATCTGCAACCAGCCACTCGTTCACAAGTGGAGAGCAGAGAGTTGTCTTTACACCAACAGAGAAACCAGCTTCGCACCAGTTACTTTGGCTTTGAAGGATCTACTATCAGCTTCCGAGCTGGGAGATTTAGAAACATAGACAAACGTAGACACTTGGTGCAGGAGTAGGCCATTCGGCCCTTCAAGCCAGCATCGCCATTCAATATGATCTTCTTCTTCTTGCGTATGGCGTGCACAGCCTAACGTTGTCAGACAACTTGTTCTATTTGATATTATTTGATTGTGCACGTCAGTTTGATTGCATTAGTCGAAAACAGGGCGGACCACGTGAAGGTTGCAACCTCCCACCCCATTCATTGTGATTAAGAAGGAACTGCAGATGCTGGAAAATCGAAGGTAGACAAAAATGCTGGAGAAACTCAGCGGGTGCAGCAGCATCTATGGAGCGAAGGAGATAATAATAATAATGGATGGGATTTATATAGCGCTTTTCTAATACTCAAGGCGCTTTACATCGCATTATTCATTCACTCCTCAGTCACACTCGGTGGTGGTGAGCTACTTCTGTAGCCACAGCTGCCCTGGGGCAGACTGACGGAAGCGTGGCTGCCAATCTGCGCCTACGGCCCCTCCGACCACCACCAATCACTCACACACATTCACACACAGGCAAAGGTGGGTGAAGTGTCTTGCCCAAGGACACAACGACAGTATGCACTCCAAGCGGGATTCGAACCGGCTACCTTCCGGTTGCCAGCCGAACACTTAGCCCATTGTGCCATCTGTCGTCCTAATAGGCAACGTTTCGGGCCGAAACCCTTCTTCAGATGATCAGCCATTCAATGTGATCATGGCTGATCATCCACAATCAGTACCCCGTTCCTGCTATCTCCCCATATCCCTTGATTCCGTTAGCACCAAAGAGCTAAATCTAACTCTCTCTTGAAAACTGATATACTGACAACTCACAAGTCTTTAGACTTGAGAGATACGACGCGGAAACAGGCCCTTCGGCCCAGCGAGTCCGTGCCGACCAGCGATCCCCCCCCCCGCACACTAACACTATCCCACACACACTGGGGGACAATTTACAGTCTTACCGAAGCCAATTAACCTACAACCCTGCACGTTTTTGGAGTGTGGGAGGAAACCGGAGATCTCGGAGAAAACCCACGCAGGTCACGGGGAGAACGTACAAGTTTAGCTTAGAGATGCAGCGTGGAAACAGGCCCTTCGGCCCACCGAGTCCGTGCTGACCAGCGATCACCCCGTACACTAACACTATCCTACACACACTAGTATGGTTTTGTGGATTTATGGTGTGTGGGCTTTTCATTATTATCACGTTCACTGGCTTTACCTTGCACTAAACGTTATTCCCTTTATCCTGTATCTGTAAACTGTGGACGGCTCGATTGTAATCAAGTGTATGGTCTTCCGCCATGACTTGGATTAGCACGCAACAAAAGCTTTTCACTGTACCTCGGTACACGTGACAATAAACTAGACTAAAACACAATGAGATTATGATGTTTGCATGCTGTTTGAATGTAGTTATTGGCCAAGCATCTCCTGTAAGATTGCTTATTCCTAATATCATCAGCATTGTGGAGCAAATTGATAAACGATAGTGCTTCACAGTTTGGTAAATACACTCTCGTATTTTATAATGTGTAAAGAATTAAGACACAAAATGCCAGAGTAGCTCAGCGGGTCAGGCAGCATCTCTAGTCTCCACACATAATATTGCCTATCCATGTTCTCCACAGATGCTGCCTGACCCGCTGAGTTACTCCAGCACTCTGTGAAACGTCACCTATCCATGTTCTCCACAGATGCTGCCTGACCCGCTGAGTTACTCCAGCACTCTGTGAAACGTCACCTATCCATGTTCTCCACAGATGCTGCCTGACCCGCTGAGTTATGGTGCAGCAGCATCTATGGAGCGAAGGAAATAGGCAACGTTTCGGGCCGAAACCCTTCTGGAAATAGGCAACGTTTCGGGCCAAAACCCTTCTGGAAATAGGCAACGTTTCGGGCCGAAACCCGGAAGGGTTTCGACCCGAAACGTTGCCTATTTCCTTAGCTCCATAGATGCTGCTGCACCCGCTGAGTTACTCCAGCACTCTGTGAAACATCACCTATCCATGTTCTCCACAGATGCTGCCTGACCCACTGAGTTACTCCAGCACTCTGTGAAATGTCACCTATCCATGTTCTCCACAGATGCTGCCTGACCCGCTGAGTTACTCCAGCACTCCTCTGGCAGCTCACAAAATGCTGGAGTAACTCAGCGGGACAGGCAGCATCTCCGGAGAGTAGGAATGGGTGATGTTTCGGGTCGAGACCCTTCTTCAGACCTCCTCATCTGGCAGCTTGTTCCATACACCCACTACCTTTAATATGAAAAAGTTACCCCTCAGATTCCTACTAAATCTTTCAACCTTTACCCTGAACCCATGACCTCTGGTCCTCGATTCCCCTACTCTGGGCAAGAGACTCTGTGCATCTACCCGATCTATTCCTCTCATGATTTTATACACGTCTATAAGATCACCCCTCATCCTCCTGCGCTCCAAGGAATAGAGACCCAGCCTGCTCAACCTCTCCCTGTAGCTCAGATCCTCGAGTCCTGGCAACATCCTCGAGAATCTTCTCTGTACCCTTTCCAGCTTGACAACATCTTTTCTATAACACGGTGCCCAGAACTGAACACAATACACTAAATGTGGCCTCACCAACATCTTATACAACTGCAACATCACCTCCCAACTTCTATAGTCTTATTCTTTCTTGGTTTGAGCTTTTTACCACATTAAAGGTGTCACTTCAATGCAAATGTGTATTGTTTTGGGATTGTAAGCGTAATTTCAGTGAAGAGTCGGGCCCTGGGGAGTGGTGTAGAGCAGAGGGATCTCAGAGTACCAGCACAGAGTTCCCTGCAAGTGGCATCATAGGTGGATAGGATAGTGCCGAATGCTCTTGGTACATTGGCTTTCATCAGTCAGGGTACTGAGTGTGGAGCTTGGAGTTACAGTTGGACAAGTCGCTGCACTCGGAGTGTTTAGATCAGCCTGCTGTAGGAAGGAAGTCATTAAGTTGGACAAGGTGCAGAGAAGATTGATGTTGCCAGGTCTCGAGGGCCAGACCTATAGGGAGAGGTGAGAATGATCTCAGGAATGATTGGGTTAACATATGTGAGCGTTTGTCGGCAATGGGCCTGCACTCGCTCCAGTTTAGAAGAATGAGGGGGAAATCTCATTGAAACTTACCGAATAGTGAAAGGCCTGGATAGAGTGGATGTGGAGAGGATGTTTCCACTAGTGGGAGAGTCTAGGACTAGAGGACACAGCCTCAGAATAAAAGGACGTATCTTTAGGAAGGAGATGAGGATGAATTTCTTTAGTCAGAGGGTGGTGAATCTGTGGAATTCTTTGCCACAGACGGCTGTGGTGGCCGTCTTTGGATATTTGTAAGACAGAAATAGATAGATTCTTGATTAGTCCGGGCGTCAGTGGTTATGGGGAGAAGGCAGGAGAATGGGGTTAGGAGGGAGAGATAGATCAGCCATGATTGAATGGTGGAGTGGACTTGATGGGCCAAATGGCCTAATTCTGCTCCTAGAACCTATGACCATATGAATGATCCATGTAGCAGTCTAAATGTCTTTAGAATGTTGTTACAATCCCTGCCTCCAGCAGCTCGCTCTATACACCCACCTCCTCCTGTGTGAATAATTGTCCCTCTGGTTCATAGTAAATCTTTCCCCCCCTCACCTTAAAGCTGCTGACAGGCAGCAAGGGATGGGCAGTATGTTGTAGTCTTAGCGCTGTGGTCTCATCCACAAAACTAATTAAAGAAAAACAAAGAGGTTCTAAAGTCAAGAAGTAAATTAAAACTGATCTTCAGTTCTTGTCTGAGCAGAGTGGGAGAGAAAACTAACGTTGATCATGTGATGTTGAAATCCCTTGGCTGAGAACGGTGGCGCAGCGGGTAGAGCTGCTGCCTCACAGCGCCAGAGACACGGGTTCCATCCTGACTCCGGGTGCTGTCTGTACGGAGTTTGCACGTTCTCCCCGTGACCTGCGTTTAAAGTCACTCGGTGCTTTAAGTTGCTTTTAGTTGAAATAAACCACTTTTTAAATGGAAGTAAGAGTTGAAAGGATTGTTGGGGGAGGTTGCTCTTAATGTCACCCTTAGATTGTGGCATTGGTTGTTGGGGAGAATGTATCTCAGTCGGGCTGTTTAATCTTCTGGGTGGGATAGATGGAGCAGGCATTAAGCAGATAGACTGGGGCATTTCTCCGTTATGGAACATTTCTTCCTGTGTGTCACGTTGCTTTTCAAACATGCAATGAGAAAACAGGGAGCTTTCAATCTGAGCCCCTCTCTGGTGGGGGGTTGGTTCATGAAAGGGGAGACTTCACTTGGGGACGGGACAGGAATGTCAGCAAATTCCTGCAGATTTCATTGACTAAAGGGCCTGTCCCACTTACGCAACTTTTTCAGCGACTGCCAGCAGGTCGTCGAAAATGTTCAACGTGTTGAAAATCCAGCGGTGACCAGAAAGACGCTACGAATCCTTGGGCGACTGAGGAGACGACTCACGACCATACAGGCGACATGTCGCGGGGTGAAGCCTGTACGGTCGTGAGTAGTCGCCCAAAGAGTCGTACCTTGTTCTGGTCGCCGCTGGATTTTCAACATGTTGAACATTTTCGGCGACCTGCTGCGACTAATGACGGGTGCCGGCAGTCGCCGAAAAAATCCTGTAAGTGGGACAGGCCCTTTAGTTTCTCCATCCACATCACATTAGAAAGACTCGTGCACCGACATGTTCCTACATCTCCATCCCCTTTTGTCTCATTTTCACACCTTACACTTCCTCGTTGTCACACCTTACATGGTAATCATGTATTGTCTTTCCGCTGACTGGTTAGCATGCAACAAAAGCTTTTCACTGTACCTCGGTACACCGGACAATAAACTAGACTGCATTGAACTCTGTCTCCCTGTTCTCTCTGACACTCTCTCTCTCACTAACCTCCTTTACAAACCCTGGGACATCTGCAATATATCATCGTACAGCTTGGAGTTAAATTTAGTTTGTCACCACTTCTGTGTGACACTGGGAGAGATGGTCTCGTTAAAAACGCTTCATAAATGGAACACTCCTAGCTACAGGATCCAACTCCTGTCCTCAAATCCAGAGTTTGTACTAAGAGTAAAGTTAGTTTTATTCTTTTAGTAAAGTCTAGTTTAGAGACACAGCGCAGAAACAGGCCCTTCGGCCCAACGAGTCCGTGCCGACCAGCGATCCCCGCACACTAACACTATCCTACACACACTGGGGACAATTTACGCTTACACCAAGACAATTAACCTACAAACCTGCGCGTCTTTAGAGTGTGGGAGGAAACCAAAGGTCTCGGGGAAAACCCACGCAGGTCACGGGGAGAACGTGCAAACTCCGTACAGACAGCACCCGTAGTCAGGATGGAACCTGGATCTCTGGCGCTGGGAGGCAGCAACTCTACCCGCTGCACCACCGTGACGCCCTTGAAGTAGCATTTGAATCCGAATTTAGTTTTCAGTTGCATGGAAAGACCCTTCGGCCCACCTGGTCTATGCTGACCAAGCTGGCATAGTGGGCTGGTCCCAATTGCTTGCATGTGGCCCATATCATCCTAAACGCATTGTATCCAGATAGAGTGATAGACAATCTGCAAACAGGCCCTGTACTGGACTTCATCTTGCACTAAACGTTATTCCCTTTATCCTGTATCTGTACACTGTGGACGGCTCGATTGTAATCATGTATTGTCTTTCCGCTGACTGGTTAGCACGCAACAAAAGCTTTTCACTGTACCTCGGTACACGGGACAATAAACTCAACTAAACCCTTGATACCAGAATTGAGATGACCTTCAGGAAATGCTGGGTTTTATTGAGTCTGAAGAAGGGTCTCGACCTAAAACGTCACCTATCCATGTTCTCCACAGATGCTGCCTGACCCGCTGAGTTACTCCAGCACTCTGTGAAACGTCACCTAACCATGTTCTCCACAGATGCTGCCTGACCCGCTGAGTTACTCCAGCACTCTGTGAAACGTCATCTATCCATGTTCTCCACAGATGCTGCCTGACCCGCTGAGTTACTCCAGCACTCTGTGAAACGTCACCTATCCATGTTCTCCACAGATGCTGCCTGACCCGCTGAGTTACTCCAGCACTCTGTGAAACGTCACCTAACCATGTTCTCCACAGATGCTGCCTGACCCGCTGAGTTACTCCAGCACGTTGTGTTCATCAGCTTCTGCTCTGACCCAGTAGATCAGAGCCTTCAGTGGAATGGAAATGGAGGTTATGTTGGGAGCTGTTGAATAAATGCATGTTCCTGCCTTGGGTAACCTCCAGTAGCCTCGCCTATGAAGGAGTATGCCAAGGACACAGTGCGTGTGTTTATATTTCTTCAGCGCTGTGTTCCAGGAACTTCTCTGGGCTTGAAGGCAAGATGTGTCGGAGCACATTTTATACAGATTAATATTTCAGCGAAACGTCACTCAAAGCAGCAGAACCGTTAACGAGACACACTCTACATCCCTGCAGCTTCCCACAAACAGCTCGACAGACGAGGACTCTCCACCCATTCCTTCTCTCCAGAGATGCTGCCTGTCCCGCTGAGTTACTCCAGCTTCTCTCCCCTCTCTCTTTGAGGAGCGTTGGGCTCGGATTCTGTGGAGATGATTGTCCATTGGTGGACAATATAACCAGAGACCCAGTGGGCCAGCAGCGTCTGGGCACAGACCAGTCCTGAACACTTGCTGTGATTTTGTAGAGTGGGACAGGGTAGTGTATGAATGTTTCTGGACGATGCTGCTGTGGTATCAATGTACAGGAGACAGAGGGCTACAGTAAACGGCAGAGACTAGCGTGACCCCAAGACTGACCATCAAACACTGTCAGCGTAAGAGTCAAACAGCAGCCTCAGGAGAATTATGCCAAAGTGAGTGGGGTCAAATATCCTCACTGGATATTGCTGAAACCTGATAAAGGTAAATTAGATATTAAAGCAGAGTCCAATCTGCCCCAAACAGCTGTGCTAGCCCCTTATAGAGCAATCACATTCTCTCACACACTCCCATCTACACGTCCCACCTGCCTACGTCTGGTCCGTATCCCTCCAAACTTGTCCTATCATAGAAACATAGAAACATAGAAACATAGAAACATAGAAACATAGACAATAGGTGCAGGAGGAGGCCATTCGGCCCTTCGAGCTTGCACCGCCATTCAATATGATCATAGCTGATCATCCAACTCAGTATCCTGTACCTGCCTTCTCTCCATACTCCCTGATCCCTTTAGCCACAAGGGCCACATCTAACTCCCTCTTAAATATAGCCTATGAACTGTACTCAACTACCTTCTGCGGCAGAGAATTCCACAGATTCACCACTCTCTGTGTGAAAAATGTTTTTCTCATCTCAGTCCTAAAAGATTTCCCCTTTATCCTTAAGCTGTGACCCCTTGTTCTGGACTTCCCCAACATTTGGAACAATCTTCCTGCATCTAGCCTGTCCAACCCCTATCCATGTACCTGTCCAAATGTTTCTTAAATGTTGTGATAGTCCCAGCCTCAACTACCTCCTATGGCAGCTCGTTCCATACACCCTCTGTGTGGAAAAGTTACCCCTCAGATTTCTATTCCATTTTCCCCTTCACCTTAAACCCATGTCCTCTGGTCCTCGATTCCCCTACTCTGGGCAAGAGACTGTGTGCATCCACCTGATCTATTCCTCTCATGATTTTATACACCTCTATAAGATCACCCCTCAACCTCCTGCACTCCAAGGAATAGAGACCCAGTCTGCTCAACCTCTCCCTGTAGCTCACACCCTCGAGTCCTGGCAACATCCTAGTAAATATTCCCTGTACCCTTCCCAGCTTGACGATATCTTTCCTGTAACACGGTGCCCAGATCTGAACACAATACTGTAATTGTGGCCTCACTAAGGTCTTGTACAACTGCAACATGACCTCCCAACTTCTATACTTCTCATCCAATTCATTTCTACCTCTCTCTTAGAAAAGCATAATTGAATCTGAAGATAGGCACAAAAAGCTGGAGTAACTCAGTGGATGAGACAAGGCTGCATTGATGCTGCCTGACCCGCTGAGTTACTCCAGCATTTTGTACCTATCTTCGGTTACAACCAGCATCTGCAGTTCCTTCCTCCATAATTGAATCTGATCTGAGAAACAAGTCTGCTTTGTCTCAAATCAATGGATAGGAAAGGTTAGATGGATATGTGCCAAACACGGGCAGATGGGACTAGTGTAGCTGGGCATGTTGGTCGGCATGGGCAAGTTGGGCCACTGGGTCTGTTTCCACGCTGTATCACTAAAACTAACATTTAAAACAAGTAAGAGTTTCTGAAGAAGGGTCTCGACCCAAAATGTCACCCATTCCTTCTCTCCAGAGATGCTGCTTAACCCGCTGAGTTACTCCAGCACTCTGTGAAACGTCACCTATCCATGTTCTCCACAGATGCTGCCTGACCCGCTGAGTTACTCCAGCACTCTGTGAAACGTCACCTATCCATGTTCTCCACAGATGCTGCCTGACCCGCTGAGTTACTCCAGCACTCTGTGTCTGTCTTCTGTTTACACTGACATTTGGCAGTGTGTGTGTGTGCGCGTGTGTGCGTGCGTGCGTGACTGAATGCCAAGTGCCATGGGTATACAGTGGAGAAGGGGTTGTGTGAGTTTGACATTATTTACTCTGCAGCACAACTCACTGCACCACTGGAGGGGATATTCTATACATGTTGCAACTCGTTTAGTTTGTCCATCTGTTATTTTGTAAATTGTGGATCAACTAATCTGGTAACAAGCTGTGTTTACATAGTGGTCTTCACGGACTGATATGTCCCGAGGCACAGTTGCATAGAGATTTCAAACAAACTCTGACACAGCGAATAGACACAGAGTGCTGGAGTAACTCAGCGGGACAGGCAGCATCTCTAGAGAAAAGGATTATGTGTTGTTTCAGGTCGAGACCCTTCTATAGTCTGAAGAAGGGGCTCGACCCAAAACGTCACCCATTCCTTCTCTCCAGAGATGCTGCCTGTCCCGCTGAGTTACTCCAGCACTCTGTGAAACGTCACCTATCCATGTTCTCCACAGATGCTGCCTGACCCGCTGAGTTACTCCAGCACTCTGTGAAACGTCACCTATCCATGTTCTCCACAGATGCTGCCTGACCCGCTGAGTTACTCCAGCACTCTGTGAAACGTCACCTATCCATGTTCTCCACAGATGCTGCCTGACCCGCTGAGTTACTCCAGCACTCTGTGAAACGTCACCTATCCATGTTCTCCACAGATGCTGCCTAACCCACTGAGTTACTCCAGCACTCTGTCTATCTTTGGTGTAAACCAGCATCTGCATTTGGAGTATATGTGTAGTTTTATTTAGATTATTTTGGAGATACAAAGCGGAAACAGGCCTTTCCGCCCACTGAGCCCATGCAGACTAGCGATGCCCGTACACTTGCGCTGCCCAATACGCACAGGGCCAATTTTCAATGAAGACCTGTTTCCGTGCTGTATCTCTAAAATAAATTGAACTATATGAGTACCTTCTGTCACAAATTAAGAACAGCATCCTCGCTTGATAATTCAGTTTTGCAAATTACTTATCCAACATATCGATGTATGAAATCATGAGTGGAATAGATCGGGTAGACGCACAGAGTCTCTTGACCTCTCTGGTCCTCGGGGAATCGAGGACCAGAGGACATGGGTTTAAGGTGGGGAGGGAAAAGATTTAATAGGAATCTGAGAGGTAACTTTTTCACACAGTGGGTGTATGGAACGAGCTGCCGGAGGAGGTAGTTGAGGCTGGGACTATCCCAACGCTTAAGAAACATTTAGACAGGTACATGGATAGGACAGGATTAGAGGGATATGGGCCAAATGCGGGCAGGTGGGACTAGAGTAGCTGGGGCATGTTGGTGGGCATGGGCAGGATGGGCTGAAGGGCCTGTTTCCGCGCTGTATCACTCTATGCCTGTAGTTAATGGGTGAAACACAGGCACGGGGCATTGTTGATGGTGGCAATTGTGCGCCTGTGGTCTTTGTCATTGGTTGAACGTTGCCTTTATTTAGTCATGGAGTTCTACAGTAGAGAAACAGGCCATTCGGCCCACTGCATCTATGCTGGCATCATGCCTATCTGTACCAATCCCACTCACCTGCATTAACTCCACATCACAAGGTGCTCTGCCCACTCAAACACCCATCTAGATGCCTCCCAGATGTTTAGGAAGGAACTGCAGATGCTGGTTTACACCGCAGGTAGGCACAAAATGCTGGAGTAACTCAGCGGGACAGGCAGCATGTCTAGAGAGAAGGAACCCCTCTACAGACCTTCTAGATGTTGTTTGTGATTCTGCCTCCACTGTGTTCTCTGGCAGCTCACTCCAGACACCACCATCTCTGTGGGTGAAAAATCCACCCCTCACTCTTTAGTTTCAGTCATAGAGATAGAGCATGGAAACAGGCCCTTCAGCCCATCGAGTCCACGCCGACCATCAATCACCCGTTCTCACTAGTTCCATGTTCTCCCACTTTCTCATCCACTCCCTACATACTAGGGGGCAATTTACAGAGGGGCCGATTACCCTACAAACCTGCACCCCTTTGGAGTGTGGGAGGAAACCGGAGCACCCGGAGAAAACCCACGCGGTCACGGGGAGAACGTGCAAACTCCGTACAGGCAGCACCCGTAGTCAGGATGGAACCCGGATCTCTGGCGCTGTGAGGCAGCAGCTCTACCCGCTGCACCACCGTACCGGCCCCGCTCACATTCAACCTGAATCCTGTGATTGTAGACATTGAAGAGAAAGCAAAGCTTGCCTGTAATGTTTAATTAGTTAACAGGAACTCTGCAGTAGTCAGCTTATTAGTTAATGGGAACTACAGTAACTTGTTGGTTAGTTAACAGGAGCTGTGCAGTAACCAGCACATTAATTGCTGTGAAATGTGCAGTAACTAGTTGGCTAGTTAATGGGAACTGCACAGTAACTAGTTGGCTAGTTAATGGGAACTGCACAGTAACTAGTTGGTTAGTTAATGGGAACTGCACAGTAACTAGTTGGCTAGTTAATGGGAACTGCACAGTAACTAGTTGGTTAGTTAATGGGAACTGCAGTAACTAGTTGGCTAGTTAATGGGAACTGCACAGTAACTAGTTGGTTAGTTAATGGGAACTGCACGGTAACAAGCTCGTTAGTTAATAGGAACCTGCCCTAACTAGCTCATCTATAACCTGCAGCTATTAACGGTGAACACCAGGTTTGAAGGAACATTTTTCTGTCACGGAGGGTTTGAGTGCCAGCAACAATGTGTTTAATTAATTTCTTGAACCCAAAGGGATTTTTATGGAGATTTCGTTTTGAAATTCTTTAAGACATGTTTTATTAATTTCTAAAACATTTCAAGGTTCTTTGGAAAAAGGGCAGATTACCAGAGATATTTAAGGACAAAGCAAGGACGTAGATGTGGAGTCTGCCTTTCTGCAATCTGGACTATTGAATGATGATAAGATTACCATTTTATTCTGGGCAGTCTTTTCTTGTGCTGTCACTCTCCTGTGCTTCTATTGTTTGGAGATCTCCGTGAAGCCGCACTTGGCCATTCTCCTCCCCACCGTCTGTGGGCCTGTCCCACTTAGGCGAGACTACAGGCGACTGCGGCAAAACATTCAACATGTTGAAACATTTTCGGCAACAGTGGCGACAATTTCTGCTGTCGTAGGTGTTGTCGTACATTGTCACCAGGTGTCACAGGTGAATTCCATTTAAAATAGACCCTGGCAGTCGCCTAGAGAGTTGCCAAAGTGGGACAGGGCCATTAGTGCAGCAACAGGTTGGATAGACTTGGATTGTCTGGAACATTGAACGTTGATGTTGGACCTGATGGAAATGTATACAATGATGACAGAGATAGACAGAGATAGACAGGGTAGACAGTCAGAACCCATGATGGAAATATGAACCTCTAGAGGGCGCAGCTTTAAGGTGAGAGGGGGAAAGTGTAAAGGAGATGTGCGGGGCAGGTTTTTTACACAGAGGGTGGTGGGTGCCTGGAACGTGCTGCCAGGGGTGGTGGTGGAGGCAGATACGATAGTGGTGTTTAAGAGGCATTAAATAGGGAACTGCAGATGCTGGTTTACAAAAAAAGACATGTAGTACTGGACAAACTCAGCGGGTCAGGCAGCATCTCAAGTTTAGTCTAGTTGATTTACGATACGACGAAACTTTATTTATTCCAGGAAGGGATAATGCCAACACTCATAAAAACACAAATTACACAAAACACAATATTACATGAAACTTGAAATTAAAGTGGGGAGTGGGAAGGCTTGGAGGATGTGCCAAGATTGGGGAGTGGGAGAGGAGTCAGTACTGAGGTCCCATCCCTAAACGTCACCTCTCCATGGCCTCCAGAGATGCTGCCTGGCCCGCTGAGTTATGGACAATAGACAATAGGTGCAGGAGTAGGCCATTCGGCCCTTCGAGCCAGCACCGCCATTCAATGTGATCATGGCTGATCATCCCCAATCAGTACCCCGTTCCTGCCTTCTCCCCATATCCCCTGACTCCATTATCTTTAAGAGCCCTATCTAGCTCTCTCTTGAAAGTATCCAGAGAACCCGCCTCCACCACCCTCTGAGGCAGAGAATTCCACAGACTCACCACTCTCTGTGAAAAAGTGTTTCCTCATCCCCGTTCTAAATGGCTTACTCCTTATTCTTAAACTGTGGCCCCTGGTTCTGGACTCCCCCAAATTCTGGATCATTTTACACCAGCATTCTGTGAAACGTCACCTATCCATGTTCTCCACAGATGCTGCCTGACCCACTGAGTTACTCCAGCACTGTGTGTCTATTTTTCAGGCATATAGATGTGCAGGGATTGTGGGTTATTGATCATATGCAGAGGTGATTAGTTTAACGGCGTCATGTTGGGCACGGACAATGTGGGCCGAAGGGCCTGTTCCTGTGCTATGCTGTTCTATGTTAAGATGGGCAGGAGCCTGCCGCCTGTGTCAGTCCCAGTGCAGATGTCCGTGGGCTGGGCTCAGCTGGTCAGATGTCCGTGGGCTGGGCTCAGCTGGTCAGATGTCCGTGGGCTGGGCTCAGCTGGTCAGATGTCCGTGGGCTGGGCTCAGCTGGTCAGATGTCCGTGGGCTGGGCTCAGCTGGTCAGATGTCCGTGGGCTGGGCTCAGCTGGTCAGAACTTACTGCAATCGTGATCACGATTACGGAAAACGTTCTCATTTGGAATCGGCCTCGATGGGACAATGATACTTCCTCCCTGTGTGGATGTCACGGATGTGGAAACATGCCCCTTGAAACAACTCATCAATTAGCGGGTTCCTGCACTGAGAACAAAGATGCAATGTTGAGCGGAGGCCAGATGCTGATTAAAACATTACTCCCAGGGATGTGTCTGTGAAATCTGGCAGTAACCTAAATGATAGAAACATAGACAATGCGTGCAGGAGGAGGCCATTCGGCCCTTCGAGCCAGCACCGCCATTCACTGTGATCATGGCTGATCACACACAATCAGTACCCCGTTCCTGCCTTCTCTCCATATCCCTGACAAGGGGCAAGAGATGGGAGAATGGAGCTGTGATAACAAGCCAAGTGTTGGACATTGTTCTACCACGGGCGACACGGTGGTGCAGCGGGTAGAGCTGCTGCCTCACAGCGCCAGAGACCCGGGTTCCATCCCGACTACGGGTGCTGTCTGTACGGAGTTTGCATGTTCTCCCCGTGACCTGCGTGGGTTTTCTCCGGGTGCTCCAGTTTTTTATCCCACACTCCTTCTACGCAGGTTCATTGGCTGCGGTAAAGATTGTAAATTGTTCCGAGTGTGTGTCGGATAGTGTTAGTGGGCGGGGATCGCTGGTCAGCGCGGACTCGGTTCAATGAGACATTTGACAAAGGTGAGCACGCTAGGCTGATCCAGAGGGTCAAGGCACATGTGATCCAGCATCACCTGGCTACTTGGATCCAGAATTGACTTGGTGTTTGGAAGCAAAGAGTATTGGTGGAAAGATGGTCTCTCTGGGGCAGTCTGTGACCTGTGGGGTCCACATTAGACAACTTCGGTATCATGGAGAGAGTGGACATGCTGGGCTGGTCTTTCCTGGAGTGAAGAAGGCTGAGAGGTGGCCAGATGGAGGATTGTAGAATCGTAAGGGGCATTGATCGTCCCTCCTGGGATAAATACAATTCTATCGTATCGTATTGTACGGTATTTGTTGTGAATGAGTGCAGGGCTTTAGAACATCCGTCACATCTGATCCAACACGCACTTGTCCCAAAGATAGACACAGAGTGCTGGAGTAACTCAGCGGGTCAGGCAGCATCTCTGGAGAGAAGGAATCTGTGACGTTTCACAGAGTGCTGGAGTAACTCAGCGGGTCAGGCAGCATCTGTGGAGAACATGGATAGGTGACGTTTCACAGAGTGCTGGAGTAACTCAGCGGGTCAGGCAGCATCTGTGGAGAACATGGATAGGTGACGTTTCACAGAGTGCTGGAGTAACTCAGTGGGTCAGGCAGCATCTGTGGAGAACATGGATAGGTGACGTTTCACAGAGTGCTGGAGTAACTCAGCGGGTGCAGCAGCATCTATGGAGCTAAGGAAATAGGCAACGTTTCGGGTCGAAACCCTTCCGGGTTTCGGCCCGAAAGGTTGCCTATTTCCAGAAGGGTTTCGGCCTGAAACGTTGCCTATTTCCTTCGCTCCATAGATGCTGCTGCACCATAACTCAGCGGGTCAGGAGCATCTGTGGAGAACATGGATAGGTGACATTTCACAGAGTGCTGGAGTAACTCAGCGGGTCAGGCAGCATTTCTGGAGAGAAGGAATCTGTGACGTTTTGGGTTGAGACCCTTCTTCAGACCGGTTGGGGATAAGGGAAACGAGACATAGACGGTGATGTAGAGAGATAAAGAACAATGAATGAAAGATATGCATAAAGGTAACTATGATAAAGGGAACAGGCCATTGTTCGCTGTTTGTTTGGTGAGAACGAGAAGCTTGAGCGACCTGGGTGGGGGAGGGTTAGTCTCACAGTGCTGGAGTTGTCAATGGCCACACGAGCTCTCTCTCACACAATCACTGTTGCAGCTGAGGGAACAACTGTTGCTGGACATGTCAATGTTCCACTCTGGGTCAGTCCAAAGTGGATGAGAAAGTGGGATAACACAGAACTAGTGTGTACGAGGTGATCGATGGTCAGCATGGACTCGGTGGGCCGAAGGGCCTGTTTCTGTGCTGGATCTCCAAACTAAACGAAAGATTAAACAAAACACATTCTCCGCCACTAACAGCGATGAATTAGAACAAATATCTTCTCACAGGTGATGATCCTAAGGTCATAAGCAATAGGAGTAGAATTAGGCCATTCGGCCCATCAAGTCTACTCCGCCGTTCAATCATGGCTGATCTATCTCTCCCTCCTAACCCCATTCTCCTGCCTTCTCCCCGTAACCCCTGACACCCGCACTAATCAAGAAATGATGGCTGGTGTTACCTCCTCAGGCAGTGGACGATGGAAATGCAGCCTTGCCTGACCTGCCCTTCTGCAGCTGGGACCCACATGCACACTTTACACTTTTATATTCAGCCCGCGGTCATTTGTAGCATGCTCACTTTGCAGAACTATGTGGCACGGTGAACACAAAGACCAGCTGGTCGGCAGGTTTGTGTCCAGAAGTGGAGCTGGAATCAGATACCTCAGCCCAGTCCATCACACACACCACACTCCCCACCATTGTAGATGTAGCCCAGTCCATCACACAGACCACACTCCCCACCATTGTAGATGTAGCCCAGTCCCTCACACAGACCACACTCCCCACCATTGTAGATCACGTAGGCCGAGGTATTCTGAGCGTAGGTGTTCAGAAAAACAGTCGCTCAGTCTGCGCTTGTGAGGAAGAGATAGATCAGCCATGAATGAATGGCGGAGTAGACTTGATGGGCCGAATGGCCTAATTCTACTCCCAGAACCTATGAGGGCACCCCAGTCCTCCTGACGTGCGGTGAAGGTGAGGAGGGTTCTTGGTTAAGATGTCTTTGGTGAAGGTGCTGCATAGATACATATACAATTGGTGCAGGAGTAGGCCATTCGGCCCTTCGAGCCAAAAACGCCATTCAATGTGATCATGGCTGATCATCCACAATCAGTACCCCGTTCCTGCCTTCTCCCCATATCCCCTGATTCTGCTAGCCCCGAGAGCTCTATCTAACTGAGGCAGAGAATTCCACACATTCACAACTCTCTGGGTGAAAAAGTTTTTCCTCATCTCATTTCTAAATGGCCGACCTCTTATTCTTAAACTGTGGCCTCTGGTTCTGGACTCCCCCAACATCGGGACATGCTTCCTGCATCTAGCATATACAATCCCTTAATAATTTTATATGTTTCAATAAGATATCCTCTCATCCTTCTGAATTCCAGTGAATACAAGCCCAGTCGCTCCATTCTTTCATCATATGACAGTCCCGCCAGCCCGGGAATTAACCTGGTGAACCTATGCTGCACTCCCTCAATAGCAAGAATGTCCTTCCTCAAATTAGTTAATTGTGCTTGTAAGTTCCATCTACAATCATGTTGTATATCGTAATAAAAACCGTGAATAATAGTGAGGAAGGACATCGTGATACGAAATGCTCGTTCTCTTGGAAATCGGTTCCGTAATGTGCACTTTGTTCATTGACTCACGATGTACTAGAGCCACAGTTATGCAACGGGGTACTGATTGTGGATGATCAGCCATGATCACATTGAATGGCAGTGCTGGCTCGAAGGGCCGAATGGCCTACTCCTGCACCTATTGTCTATTGTCTGGCCCAACTTGCCCACACCGGACAACATGCCCCCAGCTACACTAGTCCCACCTGCCCGCGTTTGGCCCATATCACTCTAAACCTGTCATATCCATGCACCTGTCTAAATGTTTCTTAAATGGTTGCATGTCCTTGGTATGAAACTAAGTATGCAGGTACAGCAAGCAGTTGGCCTTCATAGTGAGAGGATTTGAGTTTAGGAGCAAGGAGTTCCTACTGCAGTTGTACAGGGCCCTGGTGAGACCGCACCTGGAGTATTGTGTGTAGTTTTGGTCTCCTAGTTTGAGGAAGGACATTCTTGCTATTGAGGGAGTGCAGCGTAGGTTTACAAGTTTAATTCCCGGGATGGCGGGGCTGACATATGCTGAGAGAATGGAGCGGCTGGGCTTGTATTCACTGGAATTTAGAAGGATGAGAGGAAATCTTATAGAAACATATAACATTCTTTGAAGGTTGGACAGGCTAGATGCAGGAAACATGTTCGGCCTCTCTCCTCATCTGTTCCAACTGTTCTTCCTGTGCTTCACTCTCATGCTTCCTCATCAAGCTGAACCAACTCTGTCTGCTCGTTCACTATAAGTCCCTGCCTTGACCCTGGTCACCGGGATGGGTAACAGCACGTTCATTCTGATTTCAGAGACACAGAGAGACACACACACACACACACACACACACACACACACACACACACACACACACACACACACACACGCACACACGCACACACGCACACACGCACACACACACACACACACACACACACACGTGGGAGAGTCTACGACCAGAGGGCACAGCCTCAGAATTAAAGGACGTTCCTTTAGGAAGGAGATGAGGAGGAATTTCTTTAGCCAGAGGGTGGTGAATCTGTGGAATTCATTGCCACAGACGGCTGTGGAGGCCAAGTTAGTGGATATTTTTAAGGCGGAGATAGATAGATTCTTGATCAGCGGCAGGAGAATGAGGTTAGGATGGAGAGATAGATCAGCCATGATTGAATTGGCGGAATAGACTAGATGGGCTGAATGGACTAATTCTGCTCCCATCACTTATGACCATATGCTCCTGCTGAGTGTTGCCACTTCCAGCGTTCACTCTATGGACTTCAGCAAGGATAAATATTCCACGTTTTCAAAATGAAATTAAGCTTTTGCATTCTTTTAAAGCAATTGGGGCACGGTGGTGCAGCGGGTAGAGCTGCTGCCTCACAGCGCCAGAGACCCGGGTTCCATCCTGACTACGGGCGCTGTCTGTACGGAGTTTGTACGTTCTCCCCGTGACAGTGTGGGTTTTCTTCGGGTGCTCCGGTTTCCTCCCACACTCCAAAGGCGTGCAGGTTTGTAGGTTAATTGGCCCTAGTGTGTAGGATTGAGTATTGAGTATAGAAGTTGGGAGGTCATGTTGCAGTTGTATAAGACGTTAGTGAGGCCGCATTTACAGTATTGTGTTCAGTTCGGGCACCGTGTTATAGGAGAGATGTTGTCAAGCTGGAAAAGGTACAGAGAAGATTTGCAAGGATGTTGCCAGAACTTAAGGATTTGAGCTACAGGGAGAGGTTGAGCAGGCTGGGTCTCTATTCCTTGGAGAGCAGGAGGATGAGGGGCGATCTTATAGACAAAATCACAAGGGGAATAGATCGGGTAGACGCACAGAGTCTCTTGCCCAGAGTAGGGGAATCGAGAAACAGAGGACATAGGTTTAAGGTAAAGGGGGAAAGATTTAATTGGAATCTGAGGGGTAACATTTTCACACAAAGGGTGGTGGGTGTATGGAACGAGCTGCCGGAGGAGGCAGGGACTATTTTAAGAAACAATTTGACAGATACATGGATGGAGGGATATGGAGCAAACATGAGCATGTGGGACTAGTGTAGATGGGACATGTGGGGCGGTGTGAGCAAGTTGGGCCCAATGGCCTGTTTCCACACTGTATCACTCTATGACTCTACCTCTGAACTAAACTAATGCCGGTGGTCTTTGAGGTGAGGTGGGCTGCTCTGGGAGGAGGTGACCTCTAGTCAGATGTTGATGCTCATCTCAAGGGCAGGCTCGTGGGAAGGTCTTTATTCTAAAAGCTGTAAAAATCAATACATTAATAAAATAGTTAATGAAACATAATGTTTCGGGAATTCAATTGTAAATCTTTTTGCTGTACTCTGCAATTGGATTCTGGATTGGATTGATGGCAAAATGCAATTAACTCTGATCGAACCTGCAGCACATTGTCACAGAACTGGACTGCTCCGACACAGGCCCTTCAGCCCATCCTATCCATGCCTTTTATAACACTCAAGTTGTGAGTCTGTGGAATTCGCTGCCTCAGAGGGTGGTGGAGGCCGGTACTCTGGATACTTTCAAGAGAGAGCTAGATAGGGCTCTTATAGATAGTGGAGTCAGGGGATGTGGGGAGAAGGCAGGAACGGGGTACTGATTGTGGATGATCAGCCATGATCACATTGAATGGCGGTGCTGGCTCGAAGGGCCGAATGGCCTACTCCTGCACCTTTTGTCTATTGTCCCATTAATGTGGTCAATAACCAATGCCTTGGTCATGTCCATAGGTTCAAGCAGCAGAATTAGGCCATTCGGCCCATCGAGTCTACACCACAGGTACACAAAATTGCTGGGGAAACTCAGCGGGTGCAGCAGCATCTATGGAGCGAAGGAAATAGGCGACGTTTCGGGCCGAAACCCTTCTTCAGACCTACACCACCATTCAATCATGGTTGATCTATCTCTCTCTCTCCTAGCCCCATTCTCCTGCCTGACACCCGTACTAATCGAGAACTCATCTCTCTCAGCCTTGGTGAATGTGAAAACGACAAGGGAGCTATCACAGTCATGTGTCAGCATAGCGTGGAGCAGGGAACTGATGCACAAATTAATTTCCAGTGTTATTTCTGAAGCATCTGTTTACAGATATAACATATCGTGCAAAGAATTCTCCCATGAAATAGCAGTCTATGAATGTGTTTGTAATTTGATTGTACGGAAAGAGCAGGAGAGCTTTAGGAATTGGAAGATATTGCATGTGTAAGTGTGCAGCCCAAGGTCACCGCTCGCTGGAGGGGGTGAATCAGTCCTCACCATATTTCATTTCCCCTCCCAGTATGATTTTTAATCCACTTTTAATGTGGAGAGAGTGCATACGACAATCTAATTATAACCCGCAGCCATCTGGCGGATTGTAGCCGAGCTTCGACGTTGACATGAGCAGGTACGGTGTTGATCGAGCTCACCTCTCCATCAGCGCGCGCCCCAGTCTGACAGGTGCCCACCTGTAAAGTCTCCGGGAACTGGAATACCTGCCCCTCTCACTCACCTACTCTTGAGTCTCAGTGTAGTTTATTGTCACCTGGACCAAGGTACAGTGAAAAGCTTTTGTTGCGTGCTAACCAGTCAGCGGAAAGACAATGGATGAATGAATGAATGAATGAATGAATGGTTTATTGTCAGATGTGGACAAGTCACAGTGGAATCCTTTGCTTGTCACACCTTGTCACAAACCCCACCACCCCCCCATAATTACATCGATTCCATGATTACAATCGAGCCGTCCACAGTGTGGTAGGATGGTTCACAGTCACGGACGGCTGTGGAGGCCACAAGTCAGTGCATGTTTTTAAGGCAGAGATGGACAGATTCTTGATTAGTGCGGGTGTCAGGGGTTATGGGGAGAAGGCAGGAGAATGGGGTTCACAAGGAGAGATAGATATCGAATTGATGGGCCGAATGGCCTAATTCTACTCCTATTCCTTATGACCTTAATTGCCTGATAACAACTGGGAAGAAACTGTCCCTGAATCTGGAGGTAGACAAAAATGCTGGAGAAACTCAACGGGTGAGGCAGCATCTATGGAGCGAAGGAATGGGCGACGTGTCGGGTCGAGACCCTTCTTCAGTCACGACCTGAAACGTCACCTATTCCTTCGCTCCGTAGATGCTGCCTCGCCCGCTGAGTTTCTCCAGTATTTTTGTCTACCTTCGATTCTTCCAGCATCTGCAGTTCTTTCTTAAACACTGAATCTGGAGGTGTGCATTTTCATGCCACTAAAAGCTGGAAGCCCTCGACACCAGCGCTGTTTTTAACGAGGCTGTGATTACAAAGTGGAAAATGATTTAAACAGCACTAGTCCTGGGCTGGAACGCTGTTCTGGCAACTGCAGGTCTCTCCGCTGTTATCCCAGCCAAATCATCTTCCCGGCAACTATTGACACAACTGACGAATGGCCAAGTAGTGCTCAACTGTGCAAGCCCCTTTCATTCTCACTGGCAGGATAACTGTGTGTGTCGGGCAGTTGTCGATTACTGGCATGTGTGTTGATGATTCTCTAGGTGACACGGAAATCCCACAGTCCTAACGTTCACCTTCAAACGTCAAGGAAAAGGAAATGGTTCCAAGAATCTCGTGAACTGCTCCCCGACCTTGGAATGGAGTTTTGGCCACCTCTCAACAGGGAGGTGCTTGTAATATCAACTGGATTTGAGTCACAGAGTGATACAGCGTGGAAACAGGCCCTTCAGCCCAACATGCCCACACTGGCCAACATGCCCCATCTACACTAATCCCACCTGCCTGCGT